>NC_091457.1:37071059-37091059 GCF_027789765.1 Dendropsophus ebraccatus | reverse complement strand
TGTGTATACTGTAGGTATAATGTGTGTGGGTGCAGTGTATATATGTTGCATCAAAAGAGAAAGACCCGTCATAAAAAGACACCAGCGCTCCACTAATAAATGTAGTAGCCAAAAAAATCATTTTAAATAGTACACAACATGCAAAAAACACCAAGAGATAAAAACACCAAACATGATATAAACCAAGAGACCATGATGTAACAAACAGCCCCTCAGACCAACCAACACCAGTACGAACCAGAGAAAAATGGGAATTCTAATGTACCACTCCAATACATGAGTAAACCATACAGCAATGTAGTGCTGGTGTATATAAGCATATATGTACCATGCAGCCTACACACAGGATACATATATACTTTTATATGCCAGCACTACATTGCTGTATGTGTGTGTATTTTTTTATTTTCTTTTTTGTTATATTCCCTATTAGTGCTGGGGTCACTTCCATACACTGAGCCCCCACAGAACTATTCTGTGTATTCTGGACTCCCACAAAGCTTCTAGTGTACAATGCACCTAGGATCCTCCTACTAAAACAGCTGCAAACACTACAACTCTCAGCATTTATTGACGGCACACAGTCCTCAGGATATGGTGGGAGTTTTAGTATATTATGGAAAATCCCCTGATAATAGCTGGTGATGTAAATAGATTTATTGATGGATCTTTAGGGCTGATGGTTGTTTCAGATTGCAGCAGCAGAAGCCTCTACACAACCATCACTTGTTAAAGGATTGTCCTCTCTGGAACTACAACTCCCAGTATACCCTGAGAGCTTCATAAGTGTAGGGCATTCTGAGAGTTGTAGTTTGACTAGTTGTGGACACGGATCAATCAGCATAGAAATGGGTCAGCATGTTGCTTCTTAATGGTTCTTCATTGGTGGGCCCCCAGGATCATTTTCCCTGGTGGGCCCCAAGTAGCCAGTCCGACACTGTATACACTCACCGGCCACTTTATTAGGTACACCTGTCCAACTGCACGTTACCACTTAATTTCTAATCAGCCAATCACATGGCGGCAACTCAGTGCATTTAGGCATGTAGACATGGTCAAGACAATCTCCTGCAGTTCAAACCGAGCATCAGTATGGGGAAGAAAGGTGATTTGAGTGCCTTTGAACGTGGCATGGTTGTTGGTGCCAGAAGGGCTGGTCTGAGTATTTCAGAAACTGCTGATCTACTGGGATTTCACGCACAACCATCTCTAGGGTTTACAGAGAATGGTCCGAAAAAGAAAAAACATCCAGTGAGCGGCAGTTCTGTGGGCGGAAATGCCTTGTTGATGCCAGAGGTCAGAGGAGAATGGGCAGACTGGTTTGAGCTGATAGAAAGGCAACAGTGACTCAAATAGCCAACCGTTACAACCAAGGTAGGCAGAAGAGCATCTCTGAACGCACAGTACATCGAACTTTGAGGCAGATGGGCTACAGAAGCAGAAGACCACACCGGGTGCCACTCCTTTTAGCTAAGAACAGGAAACTGAGGCTACAATTTGCACAAGCTCATCGAAATTGGACAGTAGAAGACTGGAAAAACATTGCCTGGTCTGATGAGTCTCGATTTCTGCTGCGACATTCGGATGGTAGGGTCAGAATTTGGCGTCAACAACATGAAAGCATGGATCCATCCTGCCTTGTATCAACGGTTCAGGCTGGTGGTGGTGGTGTCATGGTGTGGGGAATATTTTCTTGGCACTCTTTGGGCCCCTTGGTACCAATTGAGCATCGTTGCAACGCCACAGCCTACCTGAGTATTGTTGCTGACCATGTCCATCCCTTTATGACCACAATGTACCGAACATCTGATGGCTACTTTCAGCAGGATAATGCGCCATGTCATAAAGCTAGAATCATCTCAGACTGGTTTCTTGAACATGACAATGAGTTCACTGTACTCAAATGGCCTCCACAGTCACCAGATCTCAATCCAATAGAGCATCTTTGGGATGTGGTGGAACGGGAGATTCGCATCATGGATGTGCAGCCGACAAATCTGCGGCAACTGTGTGATGCCATCATGTCAATATGGACCAAAATCTCTGAGGAATGCTTCCAGCACCTTGTTGTATCTATGAGACGAAGAATTGAGGCAGTTGTGAAGGCAAAAGGGGGTCCAACCCGTTACTAGCATGGTGTACCTAATAAAGTGGCCGGTGAGTGTATATATATGTGTGTGTGTGTGTGTGTGTGTGTGTGTGTGTGTAATATATATATATGTATGTATGTGTGTGTATGTGTATATATATATATATATATATATGTCATTACATTTTTTTTCTTTGTTATTTAATACACTTTTAATCCCCTTAGTGGATTACTTGTATTTTAATGTGTTTTAATTTTAGCAATCCCCTTATGATACCTGGCATTTTATGGATTTGAGTTATAATAACCTATTAAACTAAACAAAAGGAATGATTTATTAACTGTGTCTGAGAATTCTTGTTATTTTTTTTTAAAGGCCTACATAAAGATTTATCAAGGTGAAGATTTACCCGAGCCCAAATCCATGCTGCAGGTACCAACTAATATTATAGTTCTTCTTAAATGTATAAAAAACTCATCCTTACCTTGTCCAGTTTTTGCTTTCTATAATTATTTTCCCTTTGCATTTTAGGCAACCGCAGAGGCCAATAACCTGGCAGCTGTAGCCTCAGCTAAGGATTTATACAACAGCAGTATGGAGAAGGTGAGTAGCCTTTGGGTTTTTCTGGACTTACTGATTTCTCCAGAAACTGAAAGTATTACATGACGCAAATAGTAAAAAGCTGTTGTATGGCTAAATAGGTCATATGGAAACAGGTCAAACCCCATTGTAATCCATATTATCTTTTAACAGACTTGTGGAGGAGAGAAGCCATATGTGTCCCCCGATGTCCTGCGAGATCGTGACGCCGTTTGCAGAGAGGAGGCACTGTCTTCTTTTGACAGTGCAAAAAAAATGGGAGGAGTGGAGTTCAGTCGGCAGTACAGAGAAGAGTTGGAAAAGGACCTCGAGGACATGTATTCTGCTTTCTGCAAGCACAATGAAAGCAAGAACATCTTCACAGCTTTTCGCACCCCAGCTGTTCTTCTGGCCCTGGTGGCAGCATTATACATGGCCTCTGGGATCACAGGTTTCGTGGGGTTAGGCGTGGTGGCACAGCTGTTAAACTGTGCAATGGGATTGCTTCTCATTGCACTCCTGTCTTGGGGCTACATCAAGTATTCTGGACAGTACAGAGACCTTGGAAAAGTCATAGACTCCAGTGCAGATTATGTTCTAGATCAGGTACGTTAAGTCTAGTCTAGACTTGTATTTCATTGTAACTGTGTTATCTCTAAATGTGATGTTTACGTTGACATAAGGGGTTGTCCAAAGGTCTAAACTCACAATGGGATGTTCTTTCTTCTCTACCTAGACACAGAAAGTATACAATAAAAAGTAATGAAATGAAAAATTACATATTAGTTGTATGGGGTCTTGAACATGGAAGATTTCATTGTATATCAAGTTTTGCATACATATGCATGCTGTCATTACAGTAATCTTTATATAATATTTGTTTATTAAAGGGGTCCCCAGACCCATGATTTATGTTAAGCACTTTACAATGGAATAAGATAACAAAGTGAATTATACCTTATCACTCCCCTCTGATGCTTTCCTGGTTCCCTAGTGGTCCCAATTTACTGAGCTCCAGTGAGCATGGGACATGGCCACTAGGGCCAGTGATTGGCTGCAGGGGTCACCTGTGGTGTCAACACAACAACATAATTACAGAAGCTGATTTAACACAAACCAGTGCAGAATTGAGTGTTTGCGGGGAGTGGTAATTTGAGTACTTCTTATGTCACTTTAAAGCATTGTAAACTGTCTGTAAAAATATTTATGGGACTGGAAAATCCCTTTACATGAAAAAGAAAGTACAATTGAAGCATTTTTATTAGCATTGTTCTCACACCTTTGGACCCTACTATGTGTGTATACTCGGGACAGAAATTTGCCAAACATAATAAAAAAGACAAAGTCCAGTGAATGAACCACAGCCACACGCCTCAGTGACCTTTTACACATATATCGAGCAGGCCCTGATAACTAGATGTTGTTGATTGAAGCTCAATTAATGAGGGCAATCAATTACAGGATCATTAGTTATATCATTGTCAGACACACATTTCCCATCTATGGAGAGGGGGCAGGGGTGTGCGTGATTTTGTGAAAGACATTTTCTAGATCGTTGGAAGATTGCTGGCCCTCTTAGGGAACTATTACATACACAGATTAATCTGACAGATCATTGAAGCCAAAGCCAAAAACAGACTTTAAACAGGGAACAGGTCATAAAGGAAATACTGAGATTTCTTTTCTTTTCAAATAGATTCCTGGCTTTGGCTTAAAAAATCTGTCAGATACACTGTCTAATAGGGCCTTTACACTGGTCAGTTATTGGGAATGAGTTTTCATATGATCCCTCATTCACCTAATGATAATAGGACCTTTAAACATCACATTAAAGGGGTTGGCCACTTTATAGTAAAACTGTTCAGTGTACAGTATTAGGCTATGTTCACACTACGTAAAACAACGGCCGTTGTTTTCACCGGCCAGAATTTTGCGGTCAAAACAACGGCCGTTGAATTACGAGTATACGGGCTGGTCGTGAAACAACGGCCGTTGTTTAATATTGCCTCCTAGCATGTTTTTAATCGGGCTGAAACATGTCATTTAATTGAAATACTGCGACTAGCCCAATAAACCACTCAAGTTTAATTTGGCCGAAATAAATCTAACGTGTGCGGCCGCATTGAAATTCACGGCCGTAGTTGTAACATTACCGGCCACAAATAAATGACATGTTCATTTTTCACGGGTCCGTACGAACTACGGCCGTAGTCTTATACACTGTGTGCATACGTACGAATTGATATATCGTATCTTCCTCAAAACAACGGCCTTAGTTTTGCGGTGAAACTACGGCCGTTGTTTTACGTAGTGTGAATATAGCCTTAGTAAGTGTACTCACTCTATATATACTGACAGCAGCTCCCTGTGTACCTCATAGAGCTAAAATCACACTCCCCTCCTCCAGGCTGTGCTGTCCTATCCTGCTCTGTGGTTAGGCTGTCCATAAGATGGTCGACATGGAGGAGCATGTGACCATGCCCCTTCCCCAGTGTCCACCACTAAGCCTTTATATAGGAATGTAGGACACAGGGGGCGGGACATGGTCAAATGCTCCTCCATGTCAGCCATTTTGTGGACAGACTTACCACAGAGCAGGACAACACAGCCTGGAGGAGGGGAGTTATTGTAGCTCTATGAGGTACACAGGGAGCTGCTGTCAGTATATACAGTGACTACACTTACTAATACTGTACACTGAACAATTTTACTATAAAGTGGCCAACCCCTTTAAGTTTTGCCCCAAACAGTCAGAATAGAGTTCCTCTCAGTGGTATTCGAAGCAGAGATCCCCCTTATGTAGCGGAGCCCCCTTAAATGGTTTTCCCATCAACAACATTCATTGCCTATTATGATAATGGGGGTCTAACTGCTGAGTCCCCCAACAATCCTAAGGACTTTAGGCATGGATTAGATTTTGGGAACAGTCCTAACATTTAAGGAGGTATGGAGAATAATACATTTTATAGCATAGAAATAATGCTTCCCTTCTATCTTTTATATACCATAACAGGCTACAAGCCGCTTGGGCAACTCCACTCGTCGCTTTACAGAACCGGCAGTAGGCGCTCCGCCAGAGAGGAAGAAGCAGAAGTAACCGCTTAGTAAATCACATCTTTCCTGCCTCCGACCCAAGTCACCATCTTGAACCACAGCCATTCCAGCAATGCCACCTAAGATTATATGATAGCAGTGCCTTTCTGTACTCTTTTTTTTCTTATCTTTATTAGCAGTCCTATCTATACATTCCCTTCTTTATATAGGTAGAAAATTAACTGTTTATCCTTCTATGACCGGTTTGGGGAATCACAGTTTTGTACTTTATGCCCTGCACTTTAAAACAGCAGCTACTATACTATAGCCAGAGCTCCGATAATTGTATTGATAAGGACGTATTGCTGAAGGTCAATCAGACTATCAAGTACATTCATTTTTTACCCCGTAAAGCTGACTTCATTTATATATTTTGCTGCAGATGAGACAGGTCTGCCATTACACACACTAAGGTAAGCAGACCCGCTGCCATTTCTTATTACTGTAATTTAGACCTTACCTGTTTATTTGTTACATCCTTATACGATATATACAAACTATATATCTCTGAGAAAAGCAATATGCTATATTTCAATATTGTATTGAGTTAAGCTTGTTGTTACACTTAGTTTGAGTAGCTGCTCTTTATTCCTCAGCTTATATTATTACTATTTTTGTATTTTTGGAGGAGCCTTATTATAATCCTTCATAGTGCCTTACAGTCTCTAACGTTTAAGCACCTCTAAACTAAAATACGTGCATGAATTCTTTATTTTTTTATATATATGTACGCATCTGCAACACAAAACAAGACCAATATGTTATTAAAAGAGCATTGATGTTCAACATAGTCCCACACCAGTGTTATTTCATGAAGTGGTCTCATAGTAGTTCACATACATTCCTTTTGTTTCGTTATGTTATTTTTCTATGATGCACACATATCAGGGACACTTAAGGCCGTGTTACACAGCACGATCTAGAGGAGGAAGCGATCGCTAACCTGTCAGCTCAGCACTCACTTCCTCCTCGTTCCCCGCTGGCTGTCTGTGCTATTACACACAGCTGTCAGGAGGAGTGGCGGGGCCGCAGGGAGTAGTGGGAGGGGATTTTCCAGGTGACCTGTTAAGTCACGGTTTTTTTTTTTTCAACCTGTTGAAAGACCACGATCAGCCAGCATTGTGCACGTCGGCTGATTGTGGTCCTTTAACAGGCACTAATACACCAAACGATTATTGACTGGAAAGTACAGCCGACAATTGTTTGGTGTCCTTAGTCTTTTTGGGTAATGCCAACTTTCCCCTGGGAAGGTTATCCTAAGATTAAATATTATAATTTTCCCACAGAATAGGGGATAAGCATCTGATCGGTGGGGCATCCAACTGCTAGAGACACCAGTGATCCCATATGGATATAGCGGTGTTTAATAATACATGTTGCCATTCTGTTCACTTTCTGTGGGAGTACGGCGCTTACCTATGTTTAGTAGTCGCTTAGCAAGTGAATTGAGCGTATGTCAGCGGCACGCATGCTTGGACAGTTACAGCCATACAAGAGTTGGACTACCAATCAGATAGACATGTTAAACTTAAACCTCTTTTAGGGTGCGTTCACACGTACAAGATCCACAGCAGATCTGCAGCAGATTTGATGCTGTGTTCAGTTATTTAGTTACACTGATATCAAATCTGCTGCACATCTGCACCATCAAATATGCTGCGGATCCTGTACGTGTGAACGCACCCTTAAGCCTCCAAATTTTCTTTATTGATTAAAAAACAGGGATGTTTAAAAAAAGAAACGAAGATGTAGCCAGAAGACCCAGTTGTTTACATATTAAGGGGCTGCATTGCTTAAATTGTACCTATCATGTTGAACATACTACTCTGTTCATTTGCTGCAGGTTATAGCGCAGGAGACTAATGTAGCTTACTTGGGAAGTATTTTGTATAATTTCAGTATATATATTTTTCATTGCCTTCAGGGTTGACTTAAGTGGGCAGGCTCACTTAGTGATTGACAGCCTTCCCTGTATGAACATTCACACAGAGACAGTTGTGAGACTGCCCACTAGACCCCCAGCCAGAGGTAACACTACAAAGCTACTAAATTACACGTTATAATGAATCCTTTCCCGCAATACTATAATATGCATTACCACTTGTTGCCCGCAAGTAGGACAGCATGTTGATTGCACTTGCTTTATGTTTGATTTTAAAGGGGTTGTCTCACGTAAACTACTAATCTGTGATGCTGCTGGGACATAAAAGCACTTACATAAAACAACTTACGCTGATGTGCTGTTCCAACAGGAAATGGACGCTCAGCATAGACAGCACTAAACTGTTTATGCTGAGCGACTATTTCCTGTTGAAACATCATGTCAGTGTAAGTTGTAAAGAGGAGGACAGTGGGCGGCCCAGGAACCAACAGCTGTGGCAAAGGGGGGTTGGTAAGTATACAGTGCTATCATGTCCCCCGCAGCTCTGGCAGCATCATAGATTAGTAGTTAATGCTGAACAACGCCTTTAAACATTAGGCCTGTATTTATATTTTTATTGTACTGGAGCCCCTAAAAGCCATAACACTAGTGCAACCACAACACAACAAAAAACAGTCTATGGTACATGTGGATTCTATAACATTTCTGGGTCTTTCCTGCTTAAAGGGGTTTTCCATCGGGATAGATATTTATTTCTAAATGGGCAGATTTGTACAAAAATAAAACAATTGGTATTTATCTTCCTGACCCACCCCCTTCCCCACCACTGATGTTCCAATTCTTACTGGGTTCCTTCTGATCTCTACTTTTCTATGTCTTCTCAAGATGCTGTAAATGCCTGCTGAGGTAGGTCACCACTACACCATTGATTGGCCAAGTGAGTGTCTAATTCCATTTCCTGTTTGTGGAGATCAGCGAAGATCAATGAGAATTAGCATGCCACAGTGTGTTGTGTTTGACATGGAGATTTCAAAAATATTCAAGAATACTTCCCCTTAGACCCTGCTGGGGGTTACTTTTCAGAGTTGGCCCACCCCTTTAAGAACCCAGTAGTGGTGGTAGTCATTACACAACCCTTCATGAACCTAGCGTTGACCGGTTCTGCGTGTAGCTAAAATGTTTTTGAGTTTTTAATGTTTTGTTACAAGAGTTTAAAAAATCTCACTTTGGAAGAGAAGGTTTCAGGAAATGAGACTTTTGCAATATAGGACACAAGACTTTTCCATTCTTACCCCATGTGGTTAAGTCTTTCACTTTGCATCGATCTTATTGGGTGGAAGTAATATAGGTCTCTTACCAGAAATCTCACACCAATATTTCTCAGACGTCATGAGAGAACGGTGGTCCTAAGCTAGACGGCGATGTGCGGCATATACATCTAGAGGAATATATATTGATTAGTGGGGCTCAATAGCTACAGCACACAAGTACATTGAAGTCGCAGTTCACTTCACACCAGTAGAAGTGAATGGAAAAAAATAGTTTGTCTTGAACAGCATTGTAAAACAGCCAATCTCTGGTCATACATTCTCATGTCTAATCATTGTGATTTTTGGTTTAGTCTACATTATAGCACTTGTATTAAAGGGGTAGTGCGGCGGTAAACAATTATTCACAGAATAACACACATTGCAAAGTTATACAACTTTGTAATGTATGTTATGTCTGTGAATGGCCCCCTTCCCCGTGTCCCACCACCCCCACCCGTGTACCCGGAAGTGTGGTGCGCTATACATACCTGTCACATGCCGACTCGTCTCCAGTCTGCGATGTCGTCTTCGGACGGCCCGGCCGAATCCCTCCGAGCGTCCTGAGTGCCGGCCGCCCTCTTCAGCGTCATCAGATGCTCAGCCGCGATTGGCTGAGCACAGTTTGGCTCAGCCAATCGCGGCTGAGCAGCTGATGACGCGGCCACGTCATCGGCTGCTCAGCCGCGATTGGCTGAGCACAGTTATGCTGAAGATCGTAGACGAGTCGGCACGTGACAGGTATGTATAGCGCACCACACTTCCGGGTACACGGGTGGGGGTGGTGGGACACGGGGAAGGGGGCCATTCACAGACATAACATACATTACAAAGTTGTATAACTTTGTAATCTGTGTTATTCTGTCAATAATTCTTTACCGCCGCACTACCCCTTTAAGCGATTTTTACATAAATTGTGCCTTATGTTATGAGATTCCAGTGAAATGCTCATGTTTATCCAAACACATATATAACTCCTTGCACTATACACATTGATTTCTGTAAACTCTGTGCAAAAGATTTGTCTGTAACAAAAATATATTGTATGTGGGCAGTCATGGTGATGTATTTAATATGTTTATACAAGCATATATGTATATATGTGTATGCATTTTTCCAGATACTGTACACTAAACTCTAGTTTGCATGGTCTTTGCCAGAAACAATGGGGGAGATTTATTAAACATGGTGTAAAGTGAAACTGGCTCAGTTGCCCCTAGCAACCAATCAGATTCCACCTTGGAATCTGATTGATTGCTAGGGGCAACTGAGGCAGTTTCACTTTTCACCATGTTTGATAAATCTCCCCCAATGTGTCCCAATCCAAAGTTAAAAATTCTCGAAGGTTAAAGCTAAATTCCAAAGCACAATTCCAATTTGGACCAATATTTCTTACTACTACTGCTGCTTCTTTTTCTATGCTTTATTTTTAATAAAAGCAAATGTAACCCGTCAATAGATGAGTGTGCTTTCTGTTGCGTATTGTGTATGTATATTGGCTTTCTGTTCTTTCCTAAAAAATTGGTATAAAAGCTATTTGCAGCTGCTATCCCAACAAATAATGGTTAGAGCAGTGATAGAGAGCAGAAGAGATCATCCAATAATCTACACCAGTGATTCCCAGACAGGGGTGCGGCAGCATTTCTGTGGTCAAGATGGTGTCAGGACATGATACCTGTGGCTTAGTACTGCCACCGGTAGCCTAGCTTGCCCTAGGCTTTGACATCTCTAATCTGCATACAGCTTTATGCCTGTGCCCACTAGAGGCCGACAGCATCTCTACTTTCACAATATATATTATAACGTCGTGCGCATTTCAGAAGTGTGCGCCTGACCTCTAGTGGCTGCAGGAAGATGCTACCAGCAGGTTAGGACTAGGAGAAGAACACAGAAAAGACTGTGGGGAGGGGTCAGAAGGTGATTTTTTTTTTTTTTTTTTCATCTTGGGATGGGGATCTACCTTCTTACAGGGTGAGGGAAAACTACAGGGGAGGTCTTTCCTTCAGAGGGCAAACTCCTTTGGGGGTCCTACCTACAAGGAAGGAAGGGGGGACTAACTACAGAGGTGTCCTACCCTTCGGGGGGGGGGGGGGTGTCAATGTATCTAAAGGGGTCTTAGCAGAAGACAAGCTACATTAGGGGAAGTTCTACCTACAGGGGGAGTAAACCACCCACTAGTGAAACCTAATGGGGAAAATGCCTACAGGGGACACCAGCATATTGGGTAAAACTACCTACTGGAGATAACAACTTAAAGCGTAACTGTCATATTTTTTTTTTAATTGCAGAAATCAGTAGTATAAGCGATTTTAAGAAACACTGTAATAGGTTTTATCAGCCAAAAAAGCCTCCTTCTGTACTTAAGAAGCAATCTCCCAGCCTCCCCCCCTGACTTCTTATCTGTGCATTATCAGGCAAAAACGTCTTCATTACAGAGAAGCCAGAGAGTTCTGCTCTCTCCATTGTAAGCCTATGAAGGGGGGAGGGGCTGAGGGAGATGAGGGAGCAGGAAGAGGTGACATGAAGGTCAGCTGTTTGTAGACTCTCTGGGCACCTAAAACGCTGGATTCAGGTTTCAGAAAGGTCAGTGCTTATCTATGAACTTACTGAGAGAAGATTGCAGGGTGTTGTGCTGTGCAGAACTGCTCCGTGCTCAGTCACTCCTAACATCCCCTCCCCTCTCCATAGCCACATAATGGACACAGAAATCCTGCTGCTTCTGAAGGGAGGTGGGGAGATTGCTTTTTCAGTCCAGAAGGAAACTCTTTGAGTACATAAAACCTATTAAAAAGTTTCTTAAAATCGCTTGAACTGTTGATATTTAATGTTTTTTAAAAAAAATGGCCCTGAAATGACAGTTACGCTTTAGGGCTGGGTTCACACTACGTATATTTCAGGCAGTATTTGGTCCTCAAGTCAGGTCCTCATAGCAACCAAAACCAGGAGTGGATTGAAAACACAGAAAGGATCTGTTCACACAATGTTGTAATTGAGTGGATGGCCGCCATATAACAGTAAATAACTGCCATTATTTCAATATAACAGCCGTTGTTTTAAAATAACAGCAAAAATTTGCCATTAAATGACGGCCATCCACTCAATTACAACATTATGTGAACATAGCCTTTCTGTGTTTTCAATCCACTCCTGGTTTTGGTTGCTATACAGCCTCACAAATACAGCCTCAAATATACATAGTGTGAACCCAGCTTAAAAGGGTTATCCAGTGTTACAAAAACGTGGCCACTTTCTTTCAGAGACACCACGACTCTTGTCTCCAGTTCAGGTGTAGTTTGCAATTAAACACAATTCACTTAAATGGAACTGAGCAGAAAAACCCGCCCAAGTTGGAGACGAGTGGGACATGTTTTTGTAGTGCTGGATAACCTCTTCAACACATCTACAGACGGGGGACCAACCTACACTGTCGTCTACATAGCTAACAGATAGGTATTCTGCAGTGCACATTTTTTTTCTTTTTCTTTTTTGGACAAAATTATTCAGTAGGTGTGCCCCAAAGTGGAAAAAGTTAGGAAGATACTTTATACAATACTGTATAAAGCAAGTCCCTTTTTGTCCTGCCTAAAGGTGGTGCTGTAGTACTGGGAGCGACGTCGTGTTGAGAGGACTACGGTACCAGTAACTTTACTTAGATTTTATTTGTTCTATTCTGCTTTTATCATTTATCATTTTTTTTTTTTTTTTTTTTTTTTTTTTTTTTATATTATTTCACCCATATTTATCAATGTATTAAAATGTAGAAGTTTACTGAAATGTTTATTTAGGTTGACAGACAGCACATTTGGCCATATAGTTGACACTGTACGCTTTAACAGAAAATAGACTTCTGTATACTTCCATAGACTTCAGAAGTGCTCCTATTTGGCAGGTTTGTGTGGATTTCTTGGCATGAGATCATAGGCAGCTATACTTAGATTACAAAATTAAAAACCCAAAGAAATCCACTTCATAGGCAGATATACAGCAGTAAACGAGGTGTTCTATCTATCTAGTAGAAGGTCACTCCAGCATAGTTTTACCAGTACTATATAGCATATATACTCACACACAGATAAAGATGTAATGTGTCCTAAGCAGCCAACATGTTGAAAGACAAATGACTCATATAGCAGTAATCTGCTGCCCTCACTTTGTGGAATAGAAGCGGCGGCAGCAGACCCCTGCTATATGCTATGGGCTGCCCAGACGATCAAGCAATCACCCAAAAAGCTCAACGCCGCCCCCCTTTACTCACTCGCTCGCTGCCGATACGTGTAATAACTTGCTTCTCTCAGTCTCCTCGTGTAATAGGGGCTTTAGAGCATAATACCAATACAACATAGTTTAGAATCTATATATTTTTAGGTATGTTTATACACAGTATTTTTGATCAGTATTTTGCAACCAAATCCAGGAGTGGAATGAAAACACAGGCTATATTCACACACTGTTAAAATTTAGTGGATGTCCGCCATTTAATGGCAAATAATTCCCATTATTTAACCCTTTGAGGACCAGGCCCTAAATGACCCAGTGGACCGCGCAAGTTTTGTTCTTTGTGCTTTCGTTTTTCCGTCCTCCCCTTCTAAGAGCTCTAGCACTTTCAGTTTTCTATCTACAATGCCATGTTAGTGCTTGTTTTTTACAGGAATAGTTGTACTTTGTAATGGCGTCTTTCATTCTACCATAACATGTTTGATAGAACCCCAAAATTATTATTTATGAAGATATAAATAGGTGAAATCGTAAAAAAGAATGCAATATGGTAACATTTGGGGGGTTCCTGTGTCTACGTAATGCACTATATGGTAAAAGCGACATGATACCATTATTCTACAGGTCAGTCCGAACACAACCATATGCAGGTTTACACAGATTTTCTAATGTTATATATATATTTTTCCCTTTCGCCCTATGACGGCACCCCTGGAGAGGACCACCTCCTACTCCTGTTGGACAGGAAACAGGACCACTGGACCTTAAAAGATTCGCCTCCTCTCACCAACACCAGTTACTGTCTCCTGTCCCGCGGGAGCAGGACGTGGAGGAGTCTCTCCTCCAGGACGGACCTTCACAGGGCTGGGGATCACCGATGCAGTGAAGACTCACCGACTCCCAGGCAGCTTCTCTGCCCAAGACTGGACTCCAGCTCCGGCACCTCCAGATGAACGGGTCCCCGCGCGTCCTCCTGGCCCCTCCGGCATCCCCTAGGTAGGTGCTGTCTGCTGGGAGCGCGCGCAGAGCGAGTGGGACGTAGCGGGGGGCCGAGCCAGCCGGTCCTGAGGCGTGTTCTGGCGCCAAACTTTAAACCAGCAGCAATGGAGACTCAGAGTGCCTTGCTACAACATCGGCCTTCAAACCCCTAATTGCTACAACTTCTGTTGCCAGGTCCTTAAAGGTGTGGATGACGGAATTAAAGGACAAGGTCAGAGAAACTAACCCTAGTCAGGATTTCACCCAGGCCTTCTCCACAATGGACAATTCCATATTTTTTATGGCTGAGGCATCTGCAGATGCATTAAAACTAACTGCCCGCTCAGCCGCTCCTTCCAATTCCGCTAGACGTACTTTATGGCTGAAGGACTGGAAAGGGGATACAACTTCTAAAGCTAAATTATGTGGCATTCCCTGCGAGGGGAAGTTTCTATTTGGGTCCGCACTCAATAACGTGCTGGAAAAAGCCTCCGACAGGAAGAAGGGGTTTCCCATCATCCCTCAGCAATCCAGTAGGCCTGCCAGGGGAAGAGGTAGGAAGCCCAGGGGTGGGGGTTCTTCCACTAGGAAAGATTGGAGGCCAGCCAAGAAAAGTAAAGGGTTTCTTTTCCCCTCTTCTGATAGCAAGAAGCCAGCGCAATGACATGAGGTCCCTGTGGGAGGGCGGTTGTCTTATTATGTTTCACAATGGTGTACCATCTCTTCCAGTGCATATGTGTTGGACATAATAAAATTTGGCCTAAAAATTTCTTTCTCCCCAGGGGAAAGGTTCGTGTGTACCGATTTATCCTCAGACCCACACAAACACTCTGCTCTTGTAGCAGAAGAGAGTTCTTATCCCAGTGCCAGAAGCTCAAAAGAAGGTGGAATTCTACTCCACCTTATTCCTGGTTCAGAAACCCAATGGATCTTACAGAACCATTATTAACCTCAAACCTCTGAACAGGGCCCTCACCTATGAGAGGTTCAGAATGGAATCCATCTCCTCTGCTATTCTGAACCTCTCAGAATTTTGTTTCATGGCCACGATTGATCTTAAGGATGCATACTATCACATCCCGATGCATCTGGATCATCAAAGATTTTTGAGAGTTGCGGTCAACATGGGTGAGGAGATTAACCCCTTAACGACATCGGGCGTAGGTATACGCCCCCGCAGGGTGGGCTTTAACGCAAACGGGCGTATACTTACGCCCGATGTTTCCCCGATCGCTGTGTGTTCACACACAGCGGTCGGGGAAGATGGCCTGCTATAATGTATAGCAGGCCATCTCTGCTCGTCGGCTCGGGGGGTGATTAACCCCTCCCGTGCCGACGATCGCTGCTATATGCTGATCAATACAGGATCAGCATATAGCAGCTGAAAACAGCTTTCCGGGTCATCGTTGACCCGGAAAGCAATGGCGATTGGTGCTGTCCGAGATAGCACCAATCGCCATTAGTGTACTGGGGAAAGATGGCGCCGATGCCACCCCCACGATCGCCGTGATAGGCCAGCCAGAACCGGCCGGCCCATCATGGCGATCAAACTGTAAAAAAGCAGTTTTGTCGGGTTCTGCGCCCCCCAGCTAGGTAGCTGAGGGGAGCAGAACAGGTGTGTGTGGTGCAGGTGTACCATACTCACCTGATCTGGCCGTCCTCGCGTCTTCTTCGATTCACTTCCGGGTTCGGTCGTCCAGCGTCGGAAATCTCCGGAAACGCTCGGGTTCGGCAGGTCTCGGCAATCTCCGACAGCATTGCTCTACTGCCCCCTAGCGGCTGATCAGTGAATATTATTCACTGATCAGTTGCTTTGGGTTAAAAAGATTTTTTTTTTTTTCCAATTTTTTTTTTTATTATTTTTTTGCGCCCTAACGCGGCTGAGTGCTGATCAGCATCGCACGTAAGTGTGCCACTGATCAGCAACTCCTCCTTTTTGGCGTAGGGGCGTTTTTTCCCCCCTATATCCTACCCCCACTGTCTGCTGATAAGTGCCGCACATAAGTGCGGCATTTATCAGCAGCTCCTTTCTTGGCGTAGGGATATTTTTTCTTACTGTCAAAAAAACACGTAAAAAACACTACACTACACTACACTACATGAAATAAAGTTTTACACTACACCACTACACATTTACATACCCCATATACCAATCCCCGTATAAAGATTTTGGCGTCATAGGCATACGTTATTATTGCCTCCGACACCGAAACAGCCAGTGAGGATGAATGGGGCAATCCTTCTTTCCTCCATTCATCCTCATCATCCTCATCATCCAGTGACGTGTCTGGGGGTAGCGTAGCGTACGCTGCCCCCCAGACGTCTTTTCCGCCAGTACCGTCCCAATAAGAGATGACGGTATGGCGTGAAATTGTACAAACTCTGTGAGAGTACCTCAGGGTACACTTACAGATCCAGGGTACGTGCACACTGCGGAATGGCGAAGGATAACCCTTTGTGCATTCCGCAGCTAGCACCCACCTGCGGACTGATGGAGGCGCGCGTCTCCACCCGTGTCAAAGATTACATTCTATGCACGGGCGGATTCCGTCGTCCGTCCAAAGAATGAACACGTTCATTCTTTGGACAGAGGGCAGAATCCGCCCGTGCATATAATGGAGTGTGACACGAGCAGAGACGCGCGCCTCCATCAGTCCGCCA
Source organism: Dendropsophus ebraccatus (assembly GCF_027789765.1). NCBI lineage: Eukaryota > Metazoa > Chordata > Amphibia > Anura > Hylidae > Dendropsophus > Dendropsophus ebraccatus. The sequence continues at coordinate 37,074,254 of NC_091457.1, read as the reverse complement.
GCGGGTGCCAGCTGCGGAATGCACAAAGGGTTATCCTTCTCCATTCCGTACCCTTAGAGTGTATGAAGGAAGGGACACCAGAATCCAGCCCCCAGATGCCCCCCCCATCCTCGGAGTTAGTGGGGAGATCGTTCGGGAACTGATCTTCCCACTGCTGGATAAAGGTTACCACCTGTACGGGGATAACTTTTATACCAGCACCCCCTTTTCTGGTCCCTCGCTGCCCGAGCTACTATAGCTTGCGGTACGATCCGAAAATATCAGAAGTATCAGAAATAAAGCCCTAATATTTAGCAGCCATGGAGCGGACCCAGCGCTTCTGGATATGAGGGACCCCATATCGCACCAGGGCAACATTTTCCAGGTGACATCCCACACACAGGAGAACCGGAGACCCCAGAAGTGCAGAGTGTGGCGTAACAGGGGGATCAGGAAGGACGCCATTTTCCAGTGTGACGCCTGTCCTGATCACCCCGGCCTCTGCATACTGGATCGCTTCAAGGCGTACCACACGTCATTGGGGTTCTAAATTATCTAAATTCTGTCCCTTATTCCTATTTCAGGGGTCACATTGATCCAGGGATTATTCTGATCGCCAATATGGAGTCGGGAAGGAATTTTTCCCCTGTGAGGAGGCTACTGTTGTCTGCCTCACGAGGGGTTTTTGCCTTCCTCTGGATCAACACAGGTTGAATTTGATGGACACCTGTCATTTTCAACCTTATAAACTAATAATTGGCCTAATACCCCCAAATAAATTAGAATGGTCCCTTTTCCCCAGCTAAATAGGTATGGCCGCCATTCCCATTAGAGGATGCCATGATGCAATTACAAAGCCTCTGTACGGCCAGGACAGTAGAAACCCCCCACAAGTGACCCCATTCTGGAAACTACACCCCATATGGAATCTAACAAAGGGGGCAGTGGGGATATGGCCCCCTGGTGACGGCCACATTTGGGCCGTGAAAATGAAAAAAATTTATTTTTTATTTTCATGGCACATGTTCCACTTATGTGCCCGTCACCATTGGGGTCCATATGCTCACTGTACCCCTTGTTGGATTCCTTATGGGGTGTAGTTTCCAGAATGGGGTCACTTGTGGGGGGGTTTCTACTGTCCTGGCAGCACAGGAGCTTTTTAATTGCGACATGGCCTCCATCCTCCATTCCAGCCTCTAAATGGCGCTCTGTCCCTTTGGTGGCTTGCCCTCTGCCCATATGGCACATTATATCCACATGTGGGGTATTTTCGTACTCAGGGGAAATTACCCTACACGTTTTGTGTTCACTTTCTTTTTTAACCCCTTTTGGAAAATGAAAAAATCAAGGCTAGACCAACATTTAGTGTAAAAAATGCTTAATTTTTACACTAAATCATTGATCTTGTCTTGATTTTTTCATTTTCACAAGGGGTTAAAAGATTAAAAAAAGCACTAAATGTGTAGAGCAATTTCCCCTGAGTACAGAAATACCCGACATGTGGAAATAAAGTGCCAAGCAGGTGCAGGGTAAGCCTCCAAAGGGAAGGAGCGCCATTTGGCTTTTTGAGGCTGGATTTGGCTGGAATGGATTTCGAGGGGCCATGTTGCATTTAAAAGGCCCCTGTGTTGCCAAGACAGTTGAACCCCCCACAAGTGACCCCATTATGGAAACTACACCCCTCAGGGAATGTAACAAGGGGTGAAGTGAGCATATGGACCCCACTGGTGATGGGCACAAATGTGGAACAATATGGCGTGAAAATTAAATATTACATTTTTTACAATATAATGTTGTTTTAGCCTTAAATTTTTCATTTTCACAAGGGGTTAAAAGAGAAAAAAAACACAAAATGTGTAGAGCAATTCCCCCTGAGTCCGTAAATACCCCACATGTGGACATAAAGCGCCATGTGGGCGCAGGGCAAGCCTCCGAAGGAAAAGTGCGCCATTTGGATTTTGCAGGCTGGATGTGGCCAGAATGAATGATGAACGCCATGTCGCATTTACAGAGCCCTCGTGCTGCCAAAACACTGGAAACCCCCAACAAAAGACCCCATTCTGGAAACTACACCCCTCAAGGAATCTAACAAGGGGTGCAGTGAGGATATGGACCCCTTGATGACAGCCACATTTGTGCCGTGAAAGTGAAAAATTGAAATTTTTCCCTTTCACGTCACATTGTTCCACATTTGTGCCCGAGGGGTGTAGTTTCCAGAATGGGGTCACTTGTGGGGGGTTTCCAGTGTTTTGGCTGCACGAGGGCTCTGTAAATGCGACATGGCCCTTGAAATCCATTCCAGTAAAATCCAGCTTGCAAGGGCCAATTGGCGCTCCTTCCCTTTGGAGGCTCGTCCTGTGCCCGCTTGGCACTTTATGTCCACATGTGGGGTATTTCTGTACTCGGGAGAAACTGCGCTACATGTTTGGTATTTTTTTTTTCTTTTATCCCCTTGTAAAAATGAAAAATGAATACTAGAACAACATTTTAGTGTAAAAAATAGAATTTTTCCTTTTTTACACCACATTGTTCTGAAAATCTGCGAAGCACCTGTGGGGTCCAAATGCTCACTGCACCCCTTGTTACATTCCTTGAGGGGTGCAGTTTTCTAAATGGTGTCCCTTTTAGGGGTGTTTTTTAGGTTTTGGCACCCGAGAGCCTCTGCCAACCTGAAGTGGTATGGTCAAAAATGACCAAATATAACGGAGGCGTTGAAATTCACTAGGCGCTCCCTTATATCTGAGGCTTGTGGTTGCGTCAAATAGCGCAATAGGGCCACATATGGGGTATTTCTATAAACTTCAGAAATGGGGCAATCAATATTGGGGTGCATTTCTCTGCTAATAGGTTTATCATTATGAAAGATATTGGATTACAATAAAATCTCTGCACAGAAAATAAAAATTTTCAAATTTCTTACACACTTCGCTTTTATTTCTGTGACTCCCCTAAAGGGTTAAAAAACTTTCTGGATGTGCTTTTGCTGAGTTTGGGGGGTGCAGTTTCTGAAATGGGGTGCTTTGTGGGGCTTTCTAACATACAGGCCCCTCAAATACACTTTGAACCTGAACAGGTCCCTAAAAATATCTGATTTTGAAATTTTACAGAAAATTTGGAAAATTGCTTCTAATATTTTAAGCTTCCTATTGTCTAAAAAAAATGAAATATAGTTTAATAAATGCCGCCAACATAAAGTAGACATGTTGCTAATGCTAT